>NC_042961.1:39185839-39205839 GCF_901001165.1 Salmo trutta | reverse complement strand
GAGAGCTAGTGTAAGCAATCTTCCTCAGATATCTCACTTAAAGCAAGTATCTTATGATATAGGGCCCTGAGTTTTTCCTGACCATGTGAACTGACCAGGAAAGGTGACATGCACAAGAAAAAGTCATAGCCATTTGAATCTAATATAAACAAATAACAACAAAGATGGCACCAGATACAAAGCCAATCATAATAAATATGGACTCCCGTGGTTGGAAATTGGAAAGTGAGATACAGTGGCTTGTGAAAGTATTCACCCCCTTGGCATTTTTCCTATTTTGTTGCCTTACAACCTGGAATTAAAATAGATTTTTGGGGGGTTTGTATCATTTGATTTACACAACATGCCTACCACTTTGAAGATGCAAAATATTTTTTATTGTGAAACAAACAACAAATTAGACAAAATAATGTCAAACTTGAGCGAGCATAACTATTCACCCCCACCCCTCCCAAGTCAATACTTTGTAGAGCCACCTTTTGCAGCAATTACAGCTGCAAGTCACTTGGGGTATGTCTCTATAAGCTTGGCACATCTAGCCACTGGGATTTTTGCCCATTCTTCAAGGCAAAACTGTTCCAGCTCCTTCAAGTTGGATGGGTTCCGCTGGTGTACAACAATCTTTAAGTCATACCACAGATTCTCAATTGGATTGACGTCTGGGCTTTGACTAGTCCATTCCAAGACATTTAAATGTTTTCCCTTAAACCACTCGAGCGTTGCTTTAGCAGTATGCTGAGTGTCATTGTCCTGCTGGAAGGTGAACCTCCGTCCCAGTCTCAAATCTCTGGAAGACTGAAACAGGTTTCCCTCAAGAATTTCCCTGTATTTAGTGCCATCCATCATTCCTTCAATTGTGACCAGTTTCCCAGTCCCTGCTGATGAAAAACATCCCCACAGCATGATGCTGCCACCACCATGCTTCACTGTGGGGATGTAATTCTCAGGGTGATGAGAGTTGTTGGGTTTGCGCCAGACATAGTGTTTTCCTTGATGGCCAAAAAGCTACATTTTAGTCTCATCTGACCAGAGTACCTTCTTCCATATGTTTTGGAAGTCTCCCACATGCCTTTTGGCGAACACCAAACGTGTTTGCTTATTTTTTTCTTTAAGTGATGGCTTTTTTCTGTCCACTCTTCCGTAAAGCCCAGCTCTGTGGAGTGTGCGGATTAAAGTGGTCCTATGGACAGATATTCCAATCTCCGCTGTGGAGCTTTGCAGCTCCTTCAGGGTTATCTTTGGTCTCTTTGTTGCCTCTCTGATTAATGCCCTCCTTGCCTGGTCTGTGAGTTTTGGTGGGCGAACCTCTCTTGGCAGGTTTGTTGTGGTGCCATATTCTTTCAATTTTTTTATAATGGATTTAATAGTGCTCCGTGGGATGTTCAAAGTTTCTGATATTTTTTTATAACCCAACCCTGATATGTACTTCTCCACAATTTTGTCCCTGACCTGTTCAAAATAAAATAAAATGTTATTTGTCACATACACATCGTTAGCAGATGTTAATGCGAATGTAGTGAAATGCTTATGCTTCTAGTTCCGACAGTGCAGTAATATCTAACAAGTAATCTGACAATTCCCCAACAACTACCTAATACAAACAAATCTAAAGGGGTGAATGAGAATATGTACATGTAAGTATATGGATGAGCGATAGCCGAGTGGCATAGGCAAGGTGCAATAAATTGTATAAAATACAGTATATACATGTGATATGAGTAATGTAAGATATGTAAACATTATTAAAGTGGCATTATTTAGAGTGGCATTGTTTAAAGTGACTAGTGATCCATTTATTAAAGTGGCCAGTGATTTGGTCTCAATGTAGGCAGCAGCCTCTCTGAGTTAGTGATTACTGTTTAGCAGTCTGATGGCCTTAAGATAGAAGCTGTTTACAGAGCTCCTTGGTCTTCATGGTGCCATTTGCTTGGTAGTGCCCCTTGCTTAGTGGTGTTGCAGACTCTGGGGCCTTTCAGTACAGGTGTATATATACTGAGATCATGTGACAGATCATGCGACACTTAGATTGCACACAGGTGGACTTTATTTAACTTACTATGTGACTTCTGAAGGTAATTGGCTGCACCAGATCTTATTTAGGGGCTTCATAGCAAAGGGGGTGAATACCTATGCATGCACGACTTTTCCGTTTGTAATTCTTTTTTAATTTTTTGAAACAAGTAATTTTTTTCATTTCACTTCACCAATTTGGACTATTTTGTGTATGTCCATTACATGAAATCCAAATAAAAATCTATTTAAATTACAGGTTGTAATGCAACAAAATAGGAAAAACGCCAAAGGGTATGAATACTTTTGCAAGGCACTGTATCGCAGAGTTGGCGCAACGACTGCCCTCGCAGAATTACTTGGTCGCTTGAGTGTCCGCTTTGTTTTGCAGCGGAATAACTCTCCGGACAATTTGACGGCGTGATACGGAGGATGGGCCTCACAGAACTAACTGCCTTCAGGTGTTCTTGTTCACCGCTCATCTTTACCGGTTAAAAGCAGTGAAGAGAAAGTGATGGTTTTCTTTACGTTTCTATATGCTCTCTGTGTTCAGTTGTCTGCAACTTTACAACCTTACTGCCTCCATTGTAAAGAGCAATACAATATGATTATGCTCCATTGGCCTGTAACGGGCCCCCATGTGTGTGTGTGTGTGTGTGTGTGTTTGTGACTCAGTAGCCTCGTCGATAAATCAAAAACGGGAAGCTCATCGCAGAAAAATAGTTAGTGGTTGGGACCCGGTGTAAATCAGTGATGCTTCGCAACATGCCAAACCAATCAAATGCCTTGCTTTGGCGGAGCTCCAATAGTGCTCACTAGATTAGTGTCTTAGGTACAACAGTGCGTGAGGGTGGCTGGGAAATCTATTTTGTGTATACAGCCCACTTCTGGCAAAACAGAATTCCCTTTTTCCTACAGCGTTTCTTCAATTTTTTGCAATGTTGCAAGCCAGCATACGGAACAAAATGTGTCCTTCCCGGTCTGAAAACAGTGACGAACATAACACCAAACGAACATGTGGGGGTAGTGTTCTTGAAATGCTCCCAGCGGACCATTCAAACCGTTTTTGCAATACAAAATGATCCAGACGCCAAAGTAGGCATGACAGCAACATGATTTTGGAGGTATGGCAATGCAAGACCAGTGACTTCCTGTTTGGGGTTGTCTCTTGTTGTGTCCTCGCTGTCGAAAGCCTGATAGCTGAAGCAGGGTTAGGAGTTAGGAGCTTTGACTCCAGACTAACATTGATGAGACGATGGCATCAGTTCAACAGCTTCTCTGTGTGTGACAGAAAATGTTGGAGTTGTAAATTGGATAGTAGTGATAAAGGTGTGTGTGTTTGCATGCGTGTGTTTCTCCATTGACCGTCCCACGCGGTCTCTCTTCAGAACCTCCGGGCGACAAAAACACAGATGGGCGATAGCAAATACACTCGGGCTTCACCATGGCAACCATGAACCATAATGCCACAAAGGTCCCTTTGCTAATGGCATGTCATATGCTCTACAAAGGCCAGTTTCGAAGTGCAATTAGTACATTATAGTGGTCATTGTTTTGTTGATTGGGGTTTTCAAGGTTCCCCATTTATGTAGATTCACATTCTCCTTACCTCAACAGATGTACACAGACATGGTCACTACAGACACTGACCAAGAATTGAAATTACCGCGCTTTAACAATTAACAGCACATACCTTAAAGTAAATTGAACTCAAGCAAAGCAAACCAACATGAATTCTTCTCTCTATGGTGTAGGAGGCAGACTGGCATTGTTGCTGCTGCTTGGCAGGGCGGGGCTGTTCCCTGGATAGCTTATAATTCCCTCAGTGGATGTGGTCCTGCATTGATTGGAGATGGACGGAAGGAGAGAGGGATTGGTGAGAGAGAAATAAAGGAGGGAATTTCATTATATACAATAAACGGATACCCAGATACCAATATGTCTAGTGGGAAAGAAAAATAATCAAGCAATCATTTTTGGCAATGTGTGTGTGTGTGTGTGTGTGTGTGTGTGTGTGTGTCTGTGTGTGTGTGTGTGTGCGCGCTCATCTGTTTGTCTGGAATAATCTCTTGTTCAATCAAATGCGAGGATCTAGCATTAGCACTCTGCCCCGCCCCGCTCTCCCTCTCTCATCTAGCCACAAACATCCCTCGTACCTCCAGCTCAGCAGAGGGATGCTAACGTCTATTGACAGAGACAGGGGAAAAAGAGAGAGAGGCAGAGAAAGAGAGAGGGAAGAAAGGGTAAAGAAAAGGTAAGAAGAATCAACATGCAGACAGACAGAAAACAGATGAAGATATGAGGAAGAGAATGAGAGCGAGAAAGAGTGTGAGCCGTTGGGCGGGGAGGGTCTCCCGCTCTTTTTACTCCCTGTCTGCTTCGGGGGAGGGGGTTGGGGGGACTGGTGGAGGCTGCCAGGATGTGTGGTTTACGAGAGGTCTCGAAGTATAATAAAGACCATCAATCTCTCTGCTCCATAGAGTACCCGGTGACCGAGCCCATCATAACAGCCTATCGCTGAGGGAAGTGGGACAGTGTTGTTTTTAAAGTGCTGCTTCATCAGCTGGCTTTGTTCTCCAACTCTGTGATTATGGACACAAAAAGCTGTGCTGCTGCACGTTGATAAGTGATACCTGAATCATATTTGGCAGCTCACTAGCTCATTAGCTAAATATGTCATGGTTACGGGGTATCAATGGGACTGTGAATAATACACAGCAGAGATTGGGTTCAATTTCACCTCAATACATTTTCCCATTAAGAATGAAAAGGCTACCTCTGAATCCTGGCTTTCAAGTCATTTGAATTGAGCAGTGTTTTTTTCCCCCCATACTATTTATATTCATGTGAATTTAGATCAGCAGAGATTGACCCCATCTAAAGTGGACACACTACGGTGGTCCAAGCGTTGACAGAGGCTGCATCCCAAATGACACAGTATTTTGACCCAGGGCCCATGGGGTCAAAACAAGTGCACTATATAGGGAATAGGGTGCCATTTTGAACTCAGCCAGAGAATGACATCCATAAAGCGACGCTTGTGTGCCGTAGCTACTAGCAAGGCTAAATATGAAAGTGATTACATTGACCTCTAATGAGCGCTTCGCTTTCCTCCTGACTATGATGCTGACAGTGTGACCAGTCAGCCAAGCGTTAATTATGGATGAGGGGGGATCTATCCACTAGTAATGCCTGGGGAACCAGCGGTGCTGCTCCAGATCGATTTAGGTTCTCTGGTTCAGGTGACGTTTGGGGTTTTGGACCGAAGCTACTGGGAGGTACTGGTCAAAATGCTGAGGACTGTAAGAGTGCTGGGACCTGTTTGTGTCCTTGAACGCGAACACGATTTAGTTGAGATGAGTTGGTTCCCCTCTTATGAAGCATAAATGAAGCTCTCACGAAGCTGTTTTCAGAGGGTTGGTAGTGTGTTTTGTGTGTGCGCACATGTCTGTGTGCGTGGGTGCATGTTTATTTTCTGTGAATGTTCATGTGTGTGTGCATATGTGTGTGTGCCTTTGTGTGTGCGGGGGGGTTAATGTGTAACGTTAATGTTTGTGTATTGTTCTCTCTCGCTCTATCTCTCCCTCTCTCTTTCTCTCTCTCTCTGTGGGTGGTTTAACCCAGAAGCAGTATTTTCTTTGACCTCTGCTCCTCATATATCGTCACTGTGGCAGGTTAATTTGGTAACCACTGTTTGCATCTTTCTCTCTCTCTTCTCTCCCTCTCTCTCTCTCTCTAGCTATTTCTATCCTCCTTTGTTCTCATACCCTCTCTCCCTCACATTCTCTCTTTCTTTGTTTCCCTCTCTCTCTCTCTGTAATTCCATTATCACTCCCCATCCGTTTCCCTGTTGCTACTTCTGCATTGCTTTATTTCTCTCTGTCGTGTTACCACTCCCTTTCTCAATCTGTCTCTCTCTCTCTCTCTCCCTCCCTCCCTCTCTCTCTCTCCCTCTCTCTCTCATTATCTTCCGACCCTCTCTAGCTACTCCTCCATCTTTTCTTCATGTGGTTATGCCTCTGTTTTGAACTCGTGTCTCCAGTCTCTCCGTCCTGTTCCCATGGCAAGTTTACTCTCGTCACGTTCCAGATAGTTCCATCAAGAGTAGTCATACGCTCCTCAGGAGGGAAGACTTGAGACAAGGATCCTGTCATAACTTACACTGGTTGGAAGGATATGAAGAGTTTCTTTCCAAAACGCTATATATCCATTTTCAGAAATGTTGGTAAATTAGCTTTTATTGTTTTCCGAAATTATAAAGGTATTTGGTGGGTTTTTTCACTATCTCATCCAACTTGATCTCTTTATTTCACTTCGGAGTTTGCCATATTTAGCTGATTTTTGACCCATTAATTCTGCGTGGTTACAGGGTTAAAACACAAACAACTCTCAATGGGTTAAGTTTAGGTTTTAATTACGAGGGGTTAAGGTTAGGGTTAGGCTTAAAACAAAATAATAAAAAATAATGTGCCGTTTCCAAAGTATCATCAAGTACTCTTCCTGCTTGCTAAAGAATTGTGAACTGCGTGGCGCAGTGATCTAAGCAGTGCTAAAATAAACACGTTTTCATACGCATCTAAAATCTATAAATACAATTCCTGAGGAAAAAACACAAATGTGAAAAATTGGTCAAAAATTGGAAGAGTTTGCTTAATGTTGTTGCTTCAACCTCTGACCGACAGCATACACACACACACACACACACACACACACACACACACACACACACACACACACACACACACACACACACCTCCTCAGGACATCACTACAGCACAATTACATCTTGAAATAGTAATGTGTGTGTGTGTGTGTGTGTGTGTGTGTGGCTTAAAATCCTAATCCTGAAAGCACATACAATCCCATTTAGGGTTGTCACGATACCACAATACCTGATTGTCCTTGGCAAAAAGGAAAACACAAAGCAGACTAAACTCTTTGGTCCTTTAAAAAAACCTACTATCTGTCAAATATTGTGTGCTAAGAAACATGAGATTCTGGGTGACAACATAAGGCTGCTTGTTTCCAACATTAGGACTGTTTTCCTCAGGAAATTTAGTCCGCTTCCTGTTTTGTTTCCTTGCCACGATACATCCGAGTATGGTGACAACCCTAATCCCGTTAACTCGACCAGATCTAAGTGTGCGGGTGTAATTTCAGCTGAATAGCCGTGTGTAAGTGGGTTTTCTTATTTTCTTGCCCCTCATTTCCTGGTAAATAAAGTATGCCTTTATGGGACTGAGTACTCTGGAGGAGCTCCCAATAGAACAGAACAAGGCAGGCGAAATTAGACTGCAATCAAAGCCCAACTCACTGGGTTGTAACTCACCCTTATGTGTGGGTGTATACATCCAAAATGACTTACAGTGCCGGGCTGTGTGAGTGTGTGTGTGTGGTTTTTTTTCTCTGTGTGTGCCCTAAAGCGTATCACCCAGGTTTTATCCGCTGTGCCCTGGCCATTATTGAGATATATGGCGGCACCACTGTGAAAAACGGCATAGAGATATGCACAAGAGTGCCATCATACAGTAACTCAATTCAGGTTCCCCCACTCCCCGTTATGTGATGGGCCAATACGGATTTTGTTGGATGCATTGAGCGCTCTCTCTCTCTCTGTCTATATTCTCTCACTGAGCTGCATGGGTATTCATACAATTTATGGAGATTGTTTTCCAGAGTGGGATTCCATTCTCCTGAATGATTCGGATGCTTTCCTTTTTCCATATTAAATGAGCAACAATCTCCTCAGAGCCTTTGCAAAACACTCGGGGTCCTTACAGATCTAGGATCAGCTAACCTTACCCAATATTCAGACCTTATTTATAAGATCAGTGTTTAGACAAACCTCCATCCAGACATTCAATGGGAAAAATGAAAGACGGATGAAATAAATCCTAATTGTTTCATCTTCAAATAGATGAAATGAACCATAATTTGTTCTTCTGAAAACAGAACCATTAGGCGGTCTGCTGTTTGCCATTTCTCCTCGGGCTTGTAACACACAGTTGGACAACACACAGTGTGTGTGTGTGTGTGTGTGTGTGTGTGTGTGTGTGTGTGTGTGTGTGTGTGTGTGTGTGTGTGTGTGTGTGTGTGTGTGAGAGTGTGCCTCTTTCTCCCTTTCCAGTTCATATTATTCCATTACAGAACATCCTCAGGGCTACTACTGCACAGATGCATTCACAGACTCGAGTAGAAGCAGAAGATGTACTTATGGTATAGATCTCGTAGACCTATATTTAATGAAATTCCAAGGCCACTGTTTTGATCGATCCCTACATACCTTGTGGAGGGATTTAGTGTGGGTCATAAAGCTGGTCTGGCCTGTTGATATGGCACCAGGTCATATATCCATCCTGTCCCTCTCATTACTCCACAGAAAACATTACTGGAGCCTCTCCAGTGTTCCTTGGAAAATTTGAAATCCCGGCTCGGATTATGGACGTGGCGTAGTTAAAATGAGTGCATGTCAGGGGAGAGGTGAGGTGGGGTGGGGTGTATGGTAGGGGAGAGGTAAGGTTGGGTGTATGGCAGGGGAGAGGTACGGTTGGGTGTATGGCAGGAGAGAGGTGAGGTGAGGTGGGGTGTATGGTAGGGGTGAGGTGGGGTGTATGGCGGGGAGAGGTGAGGTAGGGTGTATGGTAGGGGAGAGGTGAGGTGGGGTGTATGGCAGGGGAGAGGTAAGGTGGGGTGTATGGCAGGGGAGAGGTGAGGTGGGGTGTATGGTAGGGGAGAGGTAAGGTTGGGTGTATGGCAGGGGAGAGGTGAGGTGGGGTGTATGGCAGGGGAGAGGTAAGGTTGGGTTTATGGCAGGGGAGAGGTAAGGTTGGGTGTATGGCAGGAGAGAGGTGAGGTGGGGTGTATGGTAGGGGTGAGGTGGGGTGTATGGCAGGGGAGAGGTGAGGTGGGGTGTATGGCAGGGGAGAGGTAAGGTTGGGTGTATGGTAGGGGAGAGATGAGGTTGGGTTATGGCAGGGGAGAGGTGAGGTGGGGTGTATGGCAGGGGAGAGGTGAGGTGGGGTGTATTGCAGGGGGGGAGGGGGGTGAGGTGGGGTGGGGTGTATGGCAGGGGAGAGGTGAGGTGCATGTCAGGAGAGAGGTGAGGTGGGGTGGGGTGTATGGTAGGGGAGAGGTAAGGTGGGGTGTATGGCAGGAGAGAGGTGAGGTGAGAAGGGGTGTATGGTAGGGGTGAGGTGGGGTGTATGGCAGGGGAGAGGTGAGGTGGGGTGTATGGTAGGGGAGAGGTAAGGTTGGGTGTATGGCAGGGGAGAGGTGAGGTGGGGTGTATGGTAGGGGAGAGGTAAGGTTGGGTGTATGGCAGGGGAGAGGTAAGGTTGGGTGTATGGCAGGAGAGGTGAGGTGAGGTGGGGTGTATGGTAGGGGTGAGGTGGGGTGTATGGTAGGGGAGAGGTGAGGTGGGGTGTATGGCAGGGGAGAGGTGAGGTGGGGTGTATGGCAGGGGAGAGGTAAGGTTGGGTGTATGGTAGGGGAGAGGTGGGGTGTATGGTAGGGGAGAGGTGGGGTGTATGGCGGGGTGAGGTGGGGTGTATGGTAGGGGTGAGGTGGGGTGTATGGCAGGGGAGAGGTGAGGTGGGGTGTATGGCAGGGGAGAGGTAAGGTTGGGTGTATGGTAGGGGAGAGGTGAGGTGGGGTGTATGGCAGGGGAGAGGTAAGGTTGGGTTATGGCAGGGGAGAGGTGAGGTGGGGTGTATGGCAGGGGAGAGGTGAGGTGGGGTGTATGGCAGGGGAGAGGTGGGGTGTATGGCGGGGTGAGGTGGGGTGTATGGTAGGGGTGAGGTGGGGTGTATGGCAGGGGAGAGGTGAGGTGGGGTGTATGGCAGGGGAGAGATAAGGTTGGGTGTATGGTAGTGGAGAGGTGAGGTGGGGTGTATGGCAGGGGAGAGGTAAGGTTGGGTTATGGTAGGGGAGAGGTAAGTGGGGGGTATGGCAGGGGAGAGGTGAGGTGGGGTGTATGGCAGGGGAGAGCAGGGGAGAGGTGAGGTGGGGTGTATGGCAGGGGAGAGGTGAGGTGGGGTGTATGGCAGGGGAGAGGTGTGGTGGAGTGTATGGCAGGGGAGAGGTGAGGTGGGGTGGGGTGGGGTGTATGGCAGGGGAGAGGTAAAGTAAGTCTGAATTGACTTCCTCAGAAAACAAACCTTTTTCATTGGCTGTTTCATTCAACAGCTATTGAGTAAAAAGCAAATACTTGCGCTACAATTAAAGGGATATTGGGTGTTGAGATTGTTAATACAATACTATTGAGTGACAAAAGTTTAGTGGGCTACACTGACAATGTACTTTTTTTTTTTTTTTATGAAATGAAATACCATTTATGTGTATGAACCTGTGAAGGATATTTATGAATAGGTAGCTTGATTTGACTGGGGGACTTGATTGGAGTTGTGACTGATTTGGACAATATTGTGTAAAATGAATATTTATTGATTATAAGTCAGTTTGGGTGAATTATCACTAGGGCTTGATGTAGGCCTATGCTGTATGGGCTAAACTGTGTTAGAGGTGGGACGGAAAGCATAAAGAACAAAAGAAAGACAGGGTAGAGACATGGAGGTGGGGATGGGTAGGAGTGTGTGGTGTCAGGAAGGGGGGGATGAATTTTAGCTCAGTCAAGTTGAAGAAGATGTAAAGAAAGAGTGGAAGAGGGTAGGAGAGGAGTAAGGGAGGTGGTCTTCATTTTCAGCGGAGCGTTGACATCAGTAGCTAGCAGCCTCCGCCCCAAATCAGGTCGTACACCCACTGTTTGATCTGTCGACAAGGAGAGAGCACAGCCAGGGTAGACTGAGAGCACGTTTAACACACGCACTTTTCCACGCCCGTAGTGAATTTGTGTTGTTCTCTCTTTCTCTCACGCTCTGTTTCTATTTCGACACACATCTCTGTCTCTGTTCTGGCACAGCGCTATAGTTTTCACTCTCTCTTCTTCCCTAATCGGCAGAGGGGCATTCAGACGATGACGACGAGGCCTCCAACCAGCCAAAGATGCGTTCGTACTCACACGCTCACGGTTCACGCCGGTGTCTTCACTGTCATTTTAAGGTCAACTACCTCTGATATGTCACAGGGTCCGTCTCTCTCGATCTTCCTCTTTCTCTCTCTCTCCCTCTGTCTTCCCCCACTGACTGCCTATTAGTACACAGATGGCCTTGGTGACATTTTACCCTGCTTATCTCCTCCTGCTCATCTCCCAGTTCTTCCCAGTAATGCTTTAACATGTGATGCTCAGAGCAGCTCTCAGCTGAGATGGAGACATTTTGTTAAATCGTTTCTCCTTCTGTGAGGATAGAATGTGAGAATATGATTGACAGCTGTGAGAACATATGGCTGCTCAGTACTGTGAAACGGGGGAGGGATTGATAACTTTTCATCCAATGGGGGGAACGCGTTGACGTCCTTAGGGCTGACAGAGTTCCGATCTGACCAATAGCAACAGTTACCCAGCATGTTGCAGTTCTCACACATGGGCACCCCGCTAACAAACCATCTGTCCAATCAGAAAGGACTTAATCACTCATGCCTGTTCAAGTTCTGTTTTTTTATTAAATGTCATATTGGGATTGAACTGACATTCCTTATAACAGTCTGATAGCCCTCACTGAGAGAATCTGATGTTTGTGATTGCCTTGCATGTTGAGGAAATGGACGGAGGAGACATTGACAATCACACGCGTTCCACCCCAACACCAATCACAGTGGGTCTACTTACAGCCGCTTGAGCCCTGCTTGTTCCTGGTTGCATTGTGCCTGGTTGCATTGTGCCTGGTTGCACTGTGCCTGGTTGCATTGTGCCTGGTTGCACTGTGCCTGGTTGCACTGTGCCTGGTTGCATTGTTCCTGGTTGCACTCTGCCTGGTTGCATTGTTCCTGGTTGCACTGTGCCTGGTTGCACTCATGCTGTTCAGTGAACTATGTACATTGTGTAAGCAGCACTTAGGCCTGACTCAGTAGGAGTGATGATCTATAATCAGATCCCCCCTATTCATACATTAAAATCTAAAAGGCAAAGCTGGTCCCAGATCAGCACTCCTACTCTGAGAAGCTTTATGAATATGGGCCCTGTGCTCCACCGTGGCAGTATCAGTCAGTGCTAGGGATTACCATGGGTATCCGGGATCCCCTCTTCACACCCCCAAACAAATGACAAGACCAGGGACATTTTGTATTTCTTCCCCAATGCCAGCACTAATGCAGGCCCTTTATAACATGTGCAGCATCAGATTAGCAACATATATAATAGGACATTTTCCAAACAGGTTATCATGGAAGCCTTTATCCTAGTGTATTTACTTCACACAAAGTACCCAGTAAATTCAAAAAGCTCATGGATAAATGACACATTTTACATTTACATTTTAGTCATTTAGCAGACACTCTTATCCAGAGCGACTGCATACATTTCATTTCATTATTATTTTTTAAAAAAAATTTGCGCTGGCCCCCTTGGGAATTGAACCCACAACCCCGGCGTTGCAAACACCATGCTCTACCAACTGAGCTACAGTTAATAAACACTACAGGAAACCCCTACAGTAGGCCTTTAGCCTATAAAAGAATGTGTGCCTCTTTGAGCTGTCATTGTGAATCTTCAGACAGGCACAAATTTGATAGGCCTACAGTGCATTCGGGAAGTATTCAGACCCATTGACTTCTTCCACATTTTGTTACGTTACAGCCTTATTCTAAAATTGATTTAAAACGTTTTTTATCCTCATCAATCTATACATAATACCCCAAAATGACAAAGCAATAACAGGCTTTTAGAAATTTTTGCAAATAAATAAAAAATGGAAATATCACATTTACATAAGTATTCAGACGCTTTGTTGAAGCACCTTTGACAGCGATTACGGCCTCGAGTCTTCTTGGGTATGACTCTACAAGCTTGGCACGCCTGTATTTGGGGAGTTTCTCCCATTTTTCTCTGCAGATCCTCTCAATCTCTGTCAGGTTGGATGGGGAGCGTCGCTGCACAGCTATTTTCAGGTCCCTCCAGAGATGTTTGATCAGGTTCAAGTCCGGGCTCTGGCTGATTCAGAGACTTGTCCCGAAGCCAATCCTGTGTTGTTTTGGCTGTGTGCTAAGGCTCGTTGTCCTGTTGTAAGGTGAACCTTCGCCCTAGTCTGAGGTCCTGAGCACTATGGAGCAGGTTTTCATCAAGGATCTCTCTGTACTTTGCTCCGTTCATCTCTCCCTCAATCCTATCTAGTCTCCCAAACCCTGCCGCTGAAAAACATCCCCCCCAGCATGATGCTGCTACCACCATGCTTCACCGTAGGGATGGTGCCAGGTTTCCTCCAGATGTAACGCTTGGCATTCAGTCCAAAGAGTTCAAACTTTGTTTCATTAGACCAGACAATCTTGTTTCTCATGGTCTGAGAGTCCATTAGGTGCCTTTTGGCAAACTCCAAGTGGGCTGTCATGTGCCTTTTACTGAGGAGTGGCTTCCGTCTGGCCACTACCATAAAGGCCTGATTGGTGGAGTGCTGAAGAGACGGTTGTTCTTCTGGAAGGTTCTCCCATCTCCACAGAGGAACTTTGTTAGAGCTCTGTTAGAGTGACCATCGGGTTCTTGGTCACCTTCCTGACCAAGGCTCTTCTCTCCCGATTGCTCAGTTTGGCCGGGCGGCCAGCTCTAGAAAGAGTCTTAGTGGTTACAAACTTCTTCCATTTAAGTATTATGGAGGCCACTGTGTCCTTGGTGACCTTCAATGCTGCAGACATTTTTTGGTTTCCTTTCCCAGATCTGTGCCTCGACACAATCCTGTCTCAGAGCTTTAACGGACAATTCCTTCGACCTCATGGCTTGGTTTTCCTCTGCCATGCACTGTCAACTGTGGAACCTTATATAGACATGTGTGTGCCTTTTCAAATCATGTCCAAACAATTGAATTTACCACAGGTGGACTCCAATCAAGTTGTAGAAACATCTCAAGGGTGATCAATGGAAACAGGATGCACCTGAGCTCAATTACAAGCCTTATAGCAAAGGGTCTGAATACCTATGTAAATAAGGTATTTATGTTTTTTATATTTAACAAATCTGCAAAAATATCAGAAAATCTGTTTTTGCTTTGTCCTTATGGGGTATTGTGTGTAGATTTAATGAGGATTTTCATTTGTAACGTAACAGGCTGTAACGTAACAAAATGTGGAAAAAGTCAAAGGATCTGAATACTTTCCGAATGCACTGTATGCACAATTCACTACATAGGCATCTCTGTCACAGACATGAAGTCTGTTACCAATTATATCTTCTCCTGTCCCAGAGCCTAGGCTATTTTCCAATCGTCCTAATCCTACTGAAACCCAAAATCCTGACTCCTGTCACATGACAATTCCTAGCTTTATTCTGTAATCCATAGGTTGCATTATCAAAGCAAGTCCCTCGCCTATGCTTGTTAAAATACTGCAATATTATATTCCCGCCCCACTTCTCTGCACTGTCTCGTACATGCTGCCCATATGAGAGCTTTGGTAGAGAATGTGATCAACAAACGGTATGAGAGTAAATATTTGTATTTTTCTAACAGAGTTGGTCCACGTTAAGATATCTTGATATTTAAACTATTTTCACTCTTCATCTCCCCATTATTCATGAGCTGATCTGCTGTCTGCATAATCATCAACAAAATGTTGCCAAATATAGGAGATATTGTGTCATTTGTTGAAGGAGGTTATCTAGCAAGCTTAGCAACTTTGGTCAGTTGATTTTTGTTTGTTACAAAGTTTGAATGATTGGTCAACACTACTCGGAGTGTGCTCTGTGTGTCCTGAGTGCGCTGTGTCGAGATTGCCTACTGCTGAAATGCGCTGGCGATCAAAGATAGCTACTCTATCATTACCAAATATCAGTTTAATTTGCTCTGAATTGTTTACATAGTGGCACAGCCAAGCCGACAAGGTGACGCAGAGCCCCTGTTATTTGGGGAGAACCCAACCCTGGCATAGTGACTATGTCCTGGTTTTAAACACTTTAAATGGGAACTTTTCCCAGCATTTCCCGGGATTGAAACTTGGTAGATTGTTGGGGAAATATGAATCCATAGTCAGTGGCTATGACCTTCATAATGACCAAAGGCTGGACTCCCTGTGGAGTGGCTTTCATTTCCTGTCCTCCATGCCTTTAGAACAGCTTGGCTTAGTGTGACTTCCTCAATGAATAACCTTTATGTAGAGCCCTTTATAGAAGCCTACTAGGAATAGGCGACAGATCATCGGAAGCTATGCATTGCTAGAAAGGTCTAAATAGGACAGAGGGGCACTCCGAGATATGTGGCCTACTAGAATGGCATCAAAATCTATTCTATTATGTTTGATTTATTTTCTGTTGTTTTCTATTGCATTCTATTCTATTCCAATAGAGTCAGCTCCACTATATACACAAAAGTATGTGGACACCCCTTCAAATTAGTGGATTCGGCTATTTCAGCCACACCCATTGCTGACAGGTGTATAAAATCGAGCACACAGCCATGCAATCTCCATAGACAAAAATTGGCAGTAGAATGGCCTTACTGAAGAGCTCAGTGACTTTCAACGTGGCACCGTCATAGGATACCAAATTCGGCCACACAAGCTCACAGAACAGGACCGGAATTGTGCTGAATTGCATAGCATCCTTGGTTGCAACACTCACTATCGAGTTCCAAACTGCCTCTGGAAGCAACATCAGCACAATAACTGTTTGTCAGGAGCTTCATGAAATTAGTTTTTATGGCCGAGCAGCCGCACACAAGCCTAAGATTACCATGCGCAATGCCAAGTGTCGGCTGGAGTGGTGTAAAGCTCGCCGCCATTGGATTCTGGAGCAGTGGAAACGCATTCTCTGGAATTCTCTTAGTTACAGGGATGGGAAATCTTAACGCTACAGCATACAATGACATTCTAGACGATTCTGTGCTTCCAATTTTGTGGCAGCAGTTTGGGGAAGGCCCTTTCCTGTTTCAGCATGACAATGCCCCTGTGCACAAAGCAAGGTCCATACAGAAGTGGTTCGTCAAGATCGTTGTGGAAGAACTTGACTGGCCTGCACAGAGCCCTGATCTCACTAATGCTCTTGTGGCTGAATGGAAGCAAGTGCCTGCATCAATGTTCCAACATCTAGTGGAAAGCCTTCCCAGAAGAGTAGAGGCTGTTGTAGCAGCAAAGGGGGTACGAACTCCACATTAATGCCCATGATTTTGGAATGAGATGTGTCCACCAACTTTTGTCATGTAGTGTATATTGTATTATATTAAAAATCAATATGTCCCCACTTCCTCTTTGTGAGGTGCTGTTGTTGTGCTGAGTGTCTGTCGGAGGCTGCTCTCCCATGTCATTCCCCTGTGGTTGTCCCAGTGCAGTGTGAAGGTGTTATTCTGTACAGTCAAAGATGTGAGCCGCTGTTTTCAAAGGCCATTAGCCTGTCAGGGGGGGGGAGGAAGGCTCAGCTAGGGACAACAAGCACTGCTGTACAGAGTGGAGAGACACCGCTTTGTGTTGAGGTCCGTGTGAAGCTCTGTGTGATGTCCCGGCCAATCTCTCTCCTGTGTAGCAGGGTGGAAAGAGGATCACAGATGTGTCTGTGCTTTCGGTTGTGTGTGTGTGTGTGTGTGTGTGTGGGTATAGCATCTTTCTCTCTCTCACTCTCTCTCTCTCTCTCCTCCCCCCATCTCGATGCAGAGTAAGTGTGTTTCTTTTCTTTTCATCTCTCCACTCTGATCCTCCTTGACATTATTAAGGACTGATGATGAGTGCAGTGGTGTAAAGTACTTAAAGTAATAATACTTTAAAGAACTACTTAAGTAGTTTTGTGGGGTATCTGGACTTTACTATTTATATTTTTGACAACTTTTACTTTTACTTCACTACATTCCTAAAGAAAATAATGTACTTGTTACGCCATACATTTCCCCTGACACCCAAAAGTACTCGTTACATTTTGAAAGCTTAGCAGGACAGGAAAATTGTCAAATTCACACACTTATCAAGATAACATCCCTGGTGATCCCTACTGCCTCTTATCTGGCGGACTCACTGAACCCAAATGCTTTGTTAGTAAATTATGTCTAAAAGTTGGAGCGTGCCCCTGGCTATTAATTATTCTTTAAAAAAATGTTTTATTAAAAAGGAAACTGTGTCTTCTAGTTTTCTTTATGTATGGATTGTGAAATGATATTTACTTTTACTTTTGATACTTAAGTATATAGCAATTACATTTTCTTTTGATACTTAAGTATATTTAAAACCGAATACTTTTGGAATTACTCAAGTAACATTTTACTCAGTCACTTTTACTTTCATCATTTTCAATTAAGGTATCTTTACTTTTACTCAAGTATGACATTGTTGTAGATCACCCGCCACCCCTCGGTCTGACGGGCAGTGTTACGCCCCCACCATGTGTCACCATGCAGGGCTTCACATCCGGCTGTGTCCTTCTGGGCTGGAGCCTCTCTCCAGGGCTGTCTGTCTGACTTTAGTCTATCCACAGGACACAATCAGCCTGCTTTCGCTCTCTTTCTGTCTTTCCTCCTCATTCTCTCCCGATCCCTTTTTTTCAGCTTTCCATCTATCACTTCATCTCTCTTTCTTTTTCTGACCCCCGCCCCCTCTCTCGCCTTTCTTCTCCATCTATCACTGGCCCCCTACCTCCATCCCTACCTCCTCTCTGTCTCTCTCTACAGAAACAGGCGTGAAGCTGTAATAGCTCCCTCACCACACTGAGGGACCCTAATCCTGTTACCTAGCACACGCAGATACCCAGAGCCTATTTTCCATACACCCCCTGTTCACCATCTAGCGCCAGGCATCGCCAGGCCCACCTTTTGTCTCCCTAATCTGATTGGTGTGCTTTCCTCGTATCCCTACACACCCCTCTGGAATCCCAGAGGAGTGTGTTCTGGTTTGTGGTCAACGACACAAGTGAACGGCCGATTTAACTCGTAACTAATTGGTTACGGTGGCGTACGCTAGAACAAAGGCCTCTTTTGTGGGGTTTGCAGATTTGACTTGTTCACCACGGGGAATTAGGCAGAGCAACAGTGGAACTGCTCTGCCATGCTGTGCTCATGTATTGCCAGAGCAATATGATTTATTCTACTTGTGTGTATGTCATTGGGATTTATCGCTCCATATATACTTGTGGCAAGAGATAGTAGTCCTCCAACACAATATAATGACCCTCGCACCCGGATACAATGACAACCCCTTCCATTGAGTCCTATTATTCTTCTCTATCTCTGAGGTCCGTCGTTGCTGTAAGCATTGTGTTATTCACAGATACACAGTGTGAGCATGTAGGTTAGAAGAGTCCCTATGGATTCATGGGGAACATGATTTTGCACTAAAGGAGCCCGATGTCAGACAGAGCCCAGGGGAGTCATGTGACCAGAAGGCAGTCACACGTACAGTAAAATGTCCCAGGGTCCTTAGCGAGGGGCCGCCCTGGTGGTAAGGTGGAGACTGCTGGCGCTGGACCTAGGGACCCCGACACTCGGTGAGGCGAGAGTGGGTGTGTGTGTCAGGGGTTAAAAGCTGAGGAAGTATCTGGGTGCTGGCGATAAAAGGTCCTTGCCAGGCCTGACAGTAGTTGAACAGAGGCTCTGTTGAAGAAGTGGCGGTTTAAATGCGTGATGTTTCACCCCGCAACGAGGAAAAGGCTGTTCATTCACTGACACATAAAGACTTTTCTATGATGTAAGAAGTCGGTTCCTTTGCTCTTTTTCGCTCTTTCTCTGTCCGTCTCGATCTCTCCCTTATTAATGACGGCGGGAAAAGGGGGGTAAAGAGAGAAAAGGCGAGAGAAATCGAGGAAGACAAAGCTACAGTGTCAACTCTGTCTTGGAGACCAACAGTATGTTGGTAGATGTTAGAGACCCATGTACTGCAGATATTTGGGTTGGTACCCGCGAGTATATTTCCATTAGTTCTCTACTGTGAAGGATCCAGAATGGTTTCTCTAACACAAATACAACTATAGTACCACTACTCCGTGTGCTGCCCACAAAACCCACTGTAAATACTGACCCTTTTTTGACGATGGCGATGCTGAAGCGATCTTCTATCTCAACACTTGGCTGTCATCTTCATCTCCTCCCTGCCTCTTCATCAAATGACTTCTGGCCTCCTGTCACATCAACGACTTGCAGACATTGCCTTGGGAACGCCCCATCCCCCACATCCATACAGCCGCCTTCACCTGCTATATTATAGCCTTCCATTTGCCATGAAGCCAATTTTGCTTTCAGCCCTCTTTCTTTTGATTTTGCTTCAGCCCTCTTTCTAAAGTGCAAGGGTGGAGGGGTGTAGGAGAGGGAAAGGGGGTACCAAGGAAAGAGGGGGGGCAGAAATCCAAATATGGTAATCAAATCTTCACGTAATGAGCCTATGTTCCCCCTCCTTCACCTCTCCCCCGTTCCTCACCCCCACCCTCCCCTCCTCACCCCCAGTGCCTCTGAGCTGATAAATAACAGCCTCCCCCTCCAATTCACCACCCCCATCGGCTCTATCCATAATTCATGCCCCCCATGGAGGTTTGAGTGTGTGTGTGTGTGTGTGTTTATCACCGGGGCTTGCTATTGGTGTCTGACAAGCAGTGACGAGAGAAGAGGAACGGGTCCGGGCCAGCAAATGTCAGAGCAGCACCACGGGGCCCGTCGTTACCCTCGTTCCACAGAGGTGTAAATATTTATGGCATTGCCATGCCGACCGGCACATCACGTCCCTAACCTTTCACAGAGGTGACAGTATGGACGGAGGACTTCAATTACATTTATGTAAAGCACTCTAGTATAGAAATAGAAAGATAACATTATTATATGGATTTTGCTGTAGAGGGGAGGGAGTGCACTATTTTGCCCCTTTTTGTTACTATTTCCGGACATTTTCTCAATACGTCCCTCCAACTTCATTGTAACAAGTGTGTTGTCCATGTAGTTTCATTGAAAGATGTCAGTTAGGATTGATTGGATGATCGTGACGTCCGTCTCTCG
>NC_042961.1:39170263-39185739 GCF_901001165.1 Salmo trutta | reverse complement strand
GTGGTCTGCATGGACTCTCAAGGCAACTGTAAGTTATGGGTCCGGTAATGAGTTAGCTTTGCAGTCGAATACAAGTTAAGCGGAGATGTGCAGTTTTGTGTCAGGAAAGGAGTGCTTTAGGGGACTTTAGGGGCCTCTCTCTTTCTCTTACTAAGGACCTTTTTAATTAAACTTCTTGAAATGAACTGCGGGCCTAGTGCATTCTCTCTCCCACTTTTATCTCTCTCTCGCTCTCTCTCTGTCTCTCAGGGGACAGCGTTAATTTATCAACGACTTATCTTTAATCCCACCATAATGAAGCCCCCTTGCACTATCTTTTCATTGTAGATTAAAACCACCGATGGGGTCATTATAGCCAGAAAAAACATAAATTAACCTGCTCTTTCTGTGGAGACAATGCTAAAGCGCTGGCATTAGCTACAGTAGCAGGTCAGCGGATACTACTAGCTTATAATCTACTGTAAACATTGATTAACCTATCTATAGGGCGGCAGATGCTAATTTACAGGCTGAAAACCCATTAACCTACGCTTTCTATGGAGACTATGCTAAGGCGCTAGCTTTAGCTACAGTAGCTGGTCAGCAGATGCTAGCGTATAGCCTTCTGTATGTACATTGACTTCTAAAAAAAATGTAAAATAATGTGGCCTGTTGTTTTGAATCTGTATAGTTTATTGACCTGTGTGTGCTGCGTTGTGTAACAGCAGCAGGATATAAATGACCACCAAGCCTAAAGACCCAGGAGTGAGTGTGAATGTGCTGTACTGAATATACAGTATGCATGAGTCATTTCTCCTGTGCTAACACACTAAATAGGCGTTTCTCCTAGGGGTGGTTTTGTCTAATTGCGGAAAAGCGCTTACGTTGTGGCGTGGAAGTGAGGAGCAATTTAATTCAACTTTTATTTGGTCACAGCTTTATTGTGACTGGTGGTGTTAAATGCCAGCAGAGACAGAATTGGACCACATTAGGGTGAATAATTGTGTGTGTGTGTCTTTAGGGGGGTTGAAGATGAGTAATAAGTTGAATGTTGAGGGCAATGGGGAAGGATGGTGTCATCATGGCCCTAGGGGAAAGTCTGAGACGGCTCATTTTGGGTGGGGCACTGATGAATAGTTCCTCTTTCTTCCTCTTTCTTATCTACATGAATTTCTTCTCTCTCTCTGTCTCTCTCATAAGGCTTTGTTTCAGGAAGTTTACTGGCAGACTGTGACCCAGGATGTTGTATTTAGACATAGTTTTAATTGTATTTTTTTTTAATTTAACCTTTATTTAACTAGGCAAGTCAGTTAAGAACAAATTATTATTTTACAATGACTGCCTACCCCGGCCTAACCCTCACCTAACCCTGACGATGCCGGGCCAACTGTGTGCCGCCCTATGGGACTCCCGATCACGGCCGGTTGTGATACAGCCCAGGATCGAACCAGGATCTGTAGTGACGCCTCTAGCACTGAGATGCAGTGCCTTAGACCGCTGCGCCACTTGGGAGGGACCACACACACACACACACACACACACGCACACGCACGCGCACGCGCACGCGCACACACACACACACACAAGTATCCACTTGAGATTATATTGTGGATCTGCATTATCTATCATCCAGGAGGTGTGTGTGTGTGTGTTAGTGGTTATGTTTACTGTATATGGGTGTTTCTAACAGTAGGTGTGTATTCTCATTGAGGGCTGTGAAGGCTCAGGTTGGCCTAATGATGCCCACAGGACTCCCGTAGCACACAGGGTGGAATGTACCACTCCCTACACCCCCCGAAAGACCTTTCCGCCGTCCGCCACCGTCTCCGTTGACAACGCTCCCGGCCTTGTTACTAAGGGATGGGTTACCAGGGCGATGAAGCGTCAGTTAGCACCACTCCATGCTAGACAGGGGTTAAGCCAACCGTGTGTGTGCTTCCTTTATGACACAACACCATAGGGTAGGGCCAGCTTGGAGGCTGCAGTGTCTCTTTTTGTCCGCTTGTTGTTTGCTGTTGACCTCATATTCAGAGTCAATGAGCTGGAATTCCCATTACTAGGCGAAGCACTTCCATAGAATGTGATAAAATATACGTTTAGAGGACAATGGCGCATCATAAAAAAATGGGAGATAGCATCTTTATAGTATTTACAGTGATTTCTCAATTTCAACATATCAGTGTGAGATTTTTTATTCTCACCTTATTTTTTTTATATAGAATTTAGGCTGTGTAAAAGGACATTAACTGTGGTATACAGTGCATTTGGAAATACTTTTTCTACATTTTCTTACATTACAGCCTTATTCTAAAATGGATTACATTGTTTTTTCCCCTCATCAATCTACACATAATACCCCATAATGACAAAGCAAAAACAGGTTTTAGAATTTTTTGCAAATGTATTAAAAATAAAAAACACATTTACATAAGTATTCAGATCGTTTACTCAGTACTTTGTTGAAGCACCTTCAGCAGCAATTACAACCTCGAGTCTTCTTGGGTATGACACTACAAGCTTGGCACACCTGTGTTTCTCCCATTCTTCTTTGCAGATCCTCTCAAGCTCTGTCAGGTTGGATGGGGAGCATCGCTGCACAGCTATTTTCAGGTCTCTCCAGAGATGTTCGATCGGGTTCAAGACCGGCTCTGGCTGGGCCACTCAAGGACATTCAGACTTGTCCCAAAGCCACTCCTGCGTTGTCTTGGCTGTGTGCTTAGGGTCATTGTCCTGATGGAAGGTGAACCTTCGCCCTAGTCTGATGTCCTGAGCGCCCTGGAGCAGATTTTCATCAAGGATCTCTCTGTACTTTGCTCCGTTCATCTTTCCATCGATCCTGACTAGTCCCTGCCTCTGAAAAACATCCCCACAGCATGATGCTGCCACCACCATGCTTCACCGTAGGGATGGTGCCAGGTTTCCTCTAGACATGACGCTTGGCATACAGGCCAAATAGTTCAATCTTGCTTTCATCAGACCAGAGAATCTTGTTTCTCATGGTCTGAGAGTCCTTTAGGTGCCTTTTGGCAAACTGCAAGTGTTATGTCTTTTATTGAAGAGTGGCTTCCGTCTGGCCACTGTACCATAAATGCCTGATTGGTGGTGTGCTGCAGAGATGGTTGTCCTTCTGGAAGGTTCTCCCATCTCCACAGAGGAACTCTGGAGCTCTGTCACCGTGACCATTGGGTTCTTGGTCACTTCCATAATAGCTCAGTTTGGCCGGGCAGCCAGCTCTAGGAAGAATCTTGGAGGTTCCAAAACCTCTTCCATTTAAGAATGATGGAGGCCACTATATTCTTTGGGACCTTCAATGCTGCAGACATCTTTTGGTTTCCTTCCCCAGATCTGTAACCTGACACAATCCTGTGTCGTGACGTTGTATTAGTTAATGTGACGACTGTTGCTCATCGAATGATTAACGGTTTATAATTACGTGATTAAATGAATTAAGCAATGAATCAAGCAATTATTAACTCATTAACCTGGGGCACCATGGGAACATTGTTTTGATTGAGTTTCTATTTCCCAAATTAACTCAAAGGATATCAGAATATCGATTACAACAGTCGCTAAATTAATCAATTTCCTCTACAGTCTCATAATCTGAACGTCGTATAATCCGGGAATCTGCACGGACCCGGGCTTTACCACTGAATTTACCACACCAATCTTAGTTGATTATTTATTTACTAGCAAGCTAAAATGATGATAAAAATACACATACACAAAACACAGTCTAGCTATTGATTAGGACTTAGTATAACGGGCCAACACACTATGGCGCTTGTTACCCAAAATGGGGATTTTAAAGAGAGAGAAATAAAGGAAGTACACGAGAGAAATATACATTTGGGTTCATTTGTCAGCCATGCTTATTTAACTAGCCTTGCCCCGAACTGCCGCTCTTATGGGTCAGAATATAATGATGTAATTACGTGTTGGAGGTCTCAGGTGGGAAGCTCCGCGTGGGTCGTTTAGGCTTCTAAATGACGCACTTCTCCGGCGCAACTCTCTGGTTGTCCTCACGATGTCAGTGTCCTTCTTGGCTAAATGGTCTGATCCCTCACCCTTGATCTGAAAGGGGTCTTCTGAGGACAGACAGCTCTGTAGCTCAGAGCTCACAGCTTCGGCCCGAACGGGGTCGATACCACGATTCAATGGAGAGTGGAGGCTGGGTGGTTCGGCTTGAATTCACCCGCTTAGACACAGCTACTCGTCCGTAGCTCGTGTAGAAAAATATTTCTTTGTCTTCAACCTTGTGTTTCGTTTTGGGGTTCGTCGACTTTGTTAGACCTTAGCTGCAGCTTGGGGTCAATAGTCTCCTATGTTAATTCTTCACTCTCCTGTCTTATACCCTCGGGTCAGAAGTGGGTGTAACCGCCTTTAGGGCAATTCCCTGGGCGGACCAAGTAAAGGGGCAAGCCATTTTAATATTCCACTTTTAGACACTAACTTCACATTTCATCTTTACCAAAACATTCTGTTTGATTTGGATATTTTCCACTCAACGTACAATGTATAAACATCAGGCACATACGGGGAAAACAATTAAAGGTACAATGTTTTCATAATAACGTCATCTCTTAACCTTTAAAAACAAATACAAAAGTTACATACATTTTAATATTCCACTTTTCGTCATAACCACCATTGTGGCTGACGGAAACCATTGTTCCAAAGTCCCTTTATTGCATGTTTAACGTTCTGAGGCCAGTTCTCCATTGTTAGGACAAAGGAATTTCTCTGTGGCCTTAAGGTTTATTATGGGCATGAGGTGTCATAAAACCCCCACATCTTCAGACCCCTAGATCTCTCCTCCTCTGTTGGGGGTTTGGGAGATAATCTGTAGGGTGGTGGTCTCCTGTACCCTGACCTGATCAGGACAGTCATGACAGTCCCCCTCTGGTAGGTTCAACTTGGAATGATTCTGCATGTTGCAACCCACCATAAGAATGACCATCGGATGTCCTGGTCTGTGGATCATCAGAGCAGCCCCCCCCCCCCTTTTGGTGGTTCACCCTGGTAGGCTTTCCGCAAGCTGTGGATCACCACCAGAATGGACCTAGGAGGTCTGGCAGTGGCTCTGTGTTCGAGACCTGCTCCCTGCTGTTTCATTACATTGGTGTCAGAAGTGATCGGACCTTGCATCCACTACAGTGCGTGTGCTTGGCCGGTGAGCGCTTTCCTATGAGACGTAGAGTTGCAAGCTAGCGCGAGGACGCGCTCTTTGAAAGGAGGGAGTAGTGTAATGATCCTGGGTTTATAAGCGCGGATTTCGACACTGCCGCACGAGCATGCTTTTGCGGAACAGTCGAGACCTGCTCCCTGCCTGTTTCATTACAATATATTTTGATTTGTTTAACATTTTTTGTTTAACTCTCGGTTTTCATTTTTAAATACATTTGCTATCATTTCTTAACCTGTTTTTGCTTTGTCATTATGGGGTATTGTGTGAAGATTGATAAGGGGAAAAAAACAATTTAATCAGTTTTAGAATAAGGCTGTAAGGTAGTAAAATGTGGAAAACGTCAAGGGGTCTGAATACTTTCCGAATGCACTGTATATCTACAATCACTTGTTCAATCCATGGTTATTGCAGACTCATCTCTCTCTCTCTCGGGTACAAACCCAGTGTGGTTGGCAAGTTTCTTAAATTGGTCAATTGTTGCCTTAAGGCATCAGAAGCATACATATCTAACCCCTGGTGACACCAATTACATTTAAATCACACCTCTGTCATTTGTTTCCTATCATGGTTCAGAGGATAGCAATACATTAAAACCTCACCCCACCTATACACACACACACACACACACACACACACACACACACGGATGCATACACACACACACACACACACACACACCTCCCCCACCTCTACTTAATATCCCGCCTCCTAGAGGTTCAAAGGTGACAGTCTGGGATAGATTGTGTCTGGGGATTTAACTGCAACCAGGGCGGGACTGGCCTACCTCCCATAACAATACACATACCAGAGAATGGAGACGGCTCGACACCACTGTATACACACTACCAATGTAATTACATAGGAAATGCTCGGCATCTATAATTACACGCTTTGAATTTATTGTTATTAATAATGTGTTTTACACCATGGCATTATTGAATACTCGTTTCTGATTGGCTTGAAGGGCATTCTAGAGCGTGTATTATTTCCCTATAATGTCTAATTCAATGGCGTTGAAGTTCATTCTTACATGTTCTATGTTTGAGCTGCTTTTAAAAGCAAACGTCGAATTGAAAACATTACTTGCATTGTTGAATTCGATTTTCATGATAGCAGTCTAGATTGTCTATGTGGTTAGCTAAGCTAGCAAGTCTGTTTGTTTGGTTACCAAGGCAACTATTGTAGCTCTCTAATGAACTTTCTAGCTACTTAATTGGATGTTGAACACATTTCTACCGGCAAATTAACTTAGACTCGGACCTAACAACACCCGTGCCAATATATCCTCCAAACACCGGCTTCTCGGGCATTATCACTTAAGTATATGGTGTGATACAGTGGTGTTCTTATAGTAGGGAATGAATGGGTCGTTGCACAGTCACTATGGGGGCGCTATCTTGAGCGCCCGTTTAAATTGTGCATAAGATAAGATGCAATTTTCTTTCTCAAATGGCACAGATCATTTGTGGGGTGGTTTCTCTATAAAAGTTGCTGGTTACAAACCAAAACACGGATTAGACAGTCAAACGTTCACTTAAATAGCAGCCAACCGTTGTCGCTGTTGCTATCCTATGGCGGGTTGGGATTCGTTGACGTTAGCTAACAGAAACAGTGGTCGACTCCCTTTTCCGTGATGGCAGCCTCCCGAAATCAACATCCCCAATTCCAAAATATAGATAGAAGCCTTCTACAAATTCTCAGCTAATCAATCATGTATAGATTCTACCAAGTTTCCATGTGGCCTTTGTATAATGTACGTTTAAACAGCGCACTCAACCCAAATGTTTTGCCCCCGTTCTATTGATTTCAACGAGCAATGATATGAGCGATTAACAAAAAAGGGTTGTGTTACATTTAAAGTGTACTTCAGTCAAAATGCAACACTTCAAAATATAGCTGGCTGTCTTCTACAAGTTGTCCTCTACCAGTGATATACGAACTATTCCCAGATTCCGTGTGGTTTTTGAGCTGTCCTAGTTTTAACAGGACCTGCAGCCTGATTTTCCCCCCTCTCGCTCAATTGATTTCAACCTGATATCGATATGAGTGATTGACAGAACAGTGTCGCGTTTCCCTTTCTGTTTGGCGACACCCGTATCAAAATACAACACTCTGAAATGGAGCTGACTGTCCTCTGCAGGTTTTCCTCTAACTAGTGAGGTTAAAAAATATATACCTCCCATTTCCATGTGGCTTTTTATTTGTGTTAGTTTCAACAGGGCGTACAACCAGATTTCCTCGCTAATCAATATGAGTGATTTATTGCCACAGCTTGAGCAGTTTATAAAGAACTTGTTTAAAAAAAAAATACAATTACATGATTACTATTGTTGCACATGTATGTGTAGATAGTACATGTTATGTTTAGGTTTTTAATATGTCACAAACTGTTTCTGCATATTGGTTATTGAGGACATACCAGAAATCACCCAATCGGGTCTGCCCTGCCTATGCATAGCAACACAGAGAGAGAGGGTTAGGGTGTGGTTCTGGCTGTGGTGCCTCTTTGTCTGCACAGTGCACTCCTCTACAATGACAGGGATGCTCTGAGGAACACCACCTGTGTGCCTGTCTGTATCTCTGTTTTTCTGACCGTATCTCTTTATTAATTACTTTGCATCTCTTAGTTTTTTTGCATCTCTTTGTTTTTCTGTCTGTCTGCTTGTATCTTCAGTCTATCTCCCTGTCTGTCTTTCAGTGTGCTACTGTGGCGGCCTTGTATGTTGTGCGGTGGCAATGAATTGTCACAATACCACTCCCCTCCCCTATTGAAGAATATAGACTAGGTCTTGTAGGAGCAGCGGTAGGCTATAGGCTAGGGAGTGTATGGAAGGTAAAGGGCTGGACCACTCTGTGTGTGTCAGGGCAGCCAGATGGTGCACAGGCCTAATCCATTCACACACACTTCCCGCCTCTCCCCTCTACATTAGTTTGACCAACTCACCAAGTAAATCCACTTTTCCTCTGACACACAAATAAACCATCTAGCTAATAAATAAGTAATATTGTGACATTGAAAGAGAATGTAAACTAACGGTACTTTTTTAACATTTTATTCTCACAAAAACTGATACCAAGAGTCCGAAGTGAGTTGTGTTTTTAAAAACCGTCGAACGATGAAGAGATTTTGCTGATAGACTGACCCTCGTCTGGGAGGCTTTTGGACAGAAGGAGGGATGGAGGGAGGAGGTAGGGAGGGGGAGGATGTGGGCTAAAAGCAAATCCGGTGGCTTTCCTTGAAGGAGTGTGTGTGTCACTGTGTTCTGGTGCAGATGAAAAAAAGATCAAATACTTTTGTGCTGATCAGTGAGACAGGGATCAGGCTGATTTCAACAAAATTAGGACTTAATGAAATACTTCATGAAATATTTAGGATGAAGAAAATGGGAAGGGGATTTGGGGGGGTAGAGGTTTAGGCTAAGATATTTACTACTATCAGTCTGTTGTGTCAATGTGGTGCTGTCTAGAAGTCAAAGTATCCTGTATTCATTTTGAAGAGCTTTAGTTAGACCACCTTGCCCGTACATAGTACAGATTGCAGATTTACACATTACAGGTCATAGTGATCCTATTCAATTACAGTAAGTAATTACTACAAAAGGATTCAAATTCTTAATTCTGTGGTACAGGCATTCTAGTTCTTAGAGCTGTTTTTCCTTAAATTAGCCCTAATCTTCCTCTCTGAACTAAATGACTCTTTTAACTACCCCGCCTAGTTCATGGGGTTAGAGTTCAGATCACAGTCAGGGTCACCACCAAGGTGCCGATCAATGCTACCTGTCAATCAATGTCTATATGGAGAGTTTGTGTGTGTGTGTTTTCGTGTGGTTTCCGTGCCAGTAAAGACTATAGCAGAAACCTAGAGGCAGATGCTGGGTCTTTCTAATTACTGTAAGGCTAGACGACTAGATTACTGATATGTAAATAGTGGATACTCTCTCTGCTAGACAGGATTTGGGGATTACAAACCGAGGCGAGATTTAAACCCAGAATCCTTCTTACTGCTGCTAGGTAAAGGCAGAGGCCTAGAACTGACGTATCAAACACACACCAGTCTTGTGTGGCCATCCTTCTAAATCGAATTTCGTTTCCGAGGCTAAATACACACATAGCGTATAATACTTACATTACATTTTAACAGACACTCTGATCCAGAGCAACTTACAGTAAGTGCGTACATCTTCGCGCTGGTCTCCTGTGGGAATTAAAACCCACAACCCTGCAAGTGCCATGCTTTACCCACTGAGCCACACGGGACTACACATTACTTTAAAGTTGAAGTGTGTGTGTTAGCGATTGATTTAGCGTTCATGTATTTGAGTATGTACAGTTGAAGTCGGAAGTTTACACACACCTTAGCCAAATGCATTTAAACTCAGTTTTTCACAATGCCTGACATTTATTACAAGTAAAAATTCCCTGTCTTAGGTCAGTTAGGATCACCACTTTATTTTAAGAATGTGAAATGCCGGAATAATAGTAGAGAGAATGATTTATTTCATTTCTTTCATCACATTCCCAGTGGGTCAGAAGTTTACATACACTCAATTAGTATTTGGTAGCATTGCCTTTAAATTGTTTAACTTGGGTCAAATGTTTTGGGTAGCCTTCCACAAGCTTCCCACAATAAGTTGGGTGAATTTTGGCCCATTCCTCCTGACAGAGCTGGTGTAACTGAGTCAGGTTGGTTGGCCTCCTTGCTCGCACATGCTTTTTCATTTCTGCCCGCAAATGTTCTATGGGATTGAGGTCAGGGCTTTGTGATGGCCACCCCAATACCTTGACTTTGTTGTCCGTAAGCCATTTTGCCACAACTTTGGAAGTATGCTTGGGGTCATTGTCCATTTGGAAAACCCATTTGCGACCAAGCTTTAACTTTCTGACTGATGTCTTGAGAGGTTGCTTCAATATATCCACATATTTTTCTTCCATCATGATGCCATCTATTTTGTGAAGTAGTCTGGCTTTTTTATGGCGGTTTTGGAGCAGGGGCTTCTTCCTTGCTGAGTGGCCTTTCAGGTTATGTCGATATAGGACTCGTGCACTTTTCACACCAAAGTACGTTCATCTCTAGGAGACAGAATGTGTCTCCTTCCTGAGCGGTATGATGGCTGCGTGGTCCCATGGTGTTTATACTTGCGTACTATTGTTTGTACAGATGAACGTGGTACCTTCAGGCATTTGGAAATTGCTCCCAAGGATGAACCAGACTTGTGGAGGTCTACAATTTATTTTCTGAGGTCTTGGCTGATTTCTTTTGATTTTCCCATGATGTCAAGCAAAGAGGCACTGAGTTTGAAGGTAGGCCTTGAAATACATCCACAGGTACACCTCCAATTGACTCAAATGATGTCAATTAGCCTTTCAGAAGCTTCTAAAGCCATGACATAATTTCTGGAATTTTCCAAGCTGTTTATAGGCATAGTCAACATATGTAAACTTCTTAATTATAAGTGAAATAATCTGTCTGTAAACAATTGTTGGAAAAATGACTTGTAGATGTCCTAACTGACTTTCCAAAACTATAATTTGTTAACAAGAAATTTGTGGAGTGGTTGAAAAACGAGTTTTAATGACTCCAACCTAAGTCAAATCAAATCAAATCAAATGTTATTTGTCACATACACATGGTTAGCAGATGTTAATGTGAGTGTAGCGAAATGCTTGTGCTTCTAGTTCCGACCATGCAGTAATATCTAACAAGTAATCTAACCTAACAATTTCACAACAACTACCTTATACACAGAAGTGTAAAGGAATGAATAAGAATATGTACATAAACATATATGAATGAGCGATGGCCGAACGGCATAGGCAAGATGCAGTAGATGGTATATAGAGTACAGTATATACATATGAGATGAGTAATGTAGGGTATGTAAACATTATATAAGGTGGCATTGTTTAAAGTGACTAGTGATACATTTATTACATCAAGATGGCAGTGTATGTAAACTTCCGACTTCAACTGTATGTGTCGACATATGGAGCGTCTTGTCAGCCCCCAGGAAATGGCCTTTTTATGGCCCGTGTGCACCCAAGCCCAGTCTTCAGAATAGACCATGAGACATCGTCCTTCACACATCACACGGTGCTACTCTGAGAGGGTAATTTCCTGTTTCCTCATATCAAACACACAGATGCACACACACACACACACACACACACACACACACACACACACACACACACACACACACACACACACACACACACACACACACACACACACACACACACACACACCACATCTTTACTCCCTTCCATCCTTCTTCCTGCATAATCACTAGCAACCAGGTTACATGCAACATCACATCTGTGAAATATATGATTACGTGACCATTACTGACAGCCAGGTTACTCTCTTTAACATGGTAATAACATGGTAATCCTAGGCTCTGCTCTCAAGTGCCCCCTGCGGCAAGGAGCTCCTCATCAGCACAAGTGCCTGGGCTGCAAATCCCTAGAAATGGACATTTAAATGCAATCCTGTAGAATGAACCCGTATGTACTCTATACGTACATCGTAAGTGTTTTATATACATATCCGGAGGACATGAGATGAGAGTGGTGCTTCGCCAATCCCCATGCAATTACCCAGGAACAGCTGACTACGTACATCTATTTTTGGATGAACTCAATGTAATTATGTAATGGCCACCAGGGGGCACCATGGTATAGCAGCAGTAACTGTAAGAGGCTACTACATGGGAGAAGCTGTGTGAGGGGAAAAAAAAAACACAATCATAATTGAACCTCAAAGGGCTACTGCTGGAAACGGTGAAACGTGTAGTGTTGTGTGGGTTGTAAGGCAATGCACAGCAGGTGACGTCAATGAGTATGTGATCCTTGTTTCAAATAATGGGATTCCAAACAGCAAGGGACGGGTGAGAGTGGTACTCCACTGCCGTCTGTGTCTGTTTCAAGAGGGTCAAATGTGGGTGTACTCCATTCTATTGTACTACAATGTGAAATTGCCAGTGAACTTTCCCCCATTGTTCTCTTCTTTGCCAGCATTGCTTTCAGCACCATGGACAAGGCTTAACATTAAAATACACACACGATTTGACATTTAAGTCTCGTACAAGTCATGTATAAGTCAGTAGGGATACAATACAAAGTGCTCTCCGTGGTGCTGAAATGAAGCCGGGAACATTCACTGTCAGAAAGGAGGGTCTAAACCGTCATACTTCATAACAAAACACTAGATGAATGATACTAAATTGTACCTTATGTACAATTTAGTAATGCTTTGATTCATGTTATGCTGCAGTAGATACCTACATGCCACGATCGCTACAGAGGATGAGCTAGTTGGAATGCAGTGTTACCCAGAAGGATTCTCTCTGTGAGAAAGAATATTGCGCTCACTGTTCTGTTCCTAAGAGAGGAGAGGAGGCTGATTTATCACATGGACTGTATACAATGACACTGAATAGGGTTGAGGAGGGGGGTGGGTCCATTCCTCTCTCTTCCTCTCTGCCTTTCTCTTCCTTATCAATCTCTTTTCCCATCCTGTCTTTCTTCTGTTCCTTTATCTTCCTCTCCATCACTCCATCCTTCCCTCTCATTTGATGTCCTCTCTGGTTTCACCCTCAACCTCTGTTACACGATTTCTCTCTCTCTCTCTCTCTTTCTCTCTCTCCCCTCTCTCTTTCATTCCAGTCTCTCTCTTTCCCCCCCTCTCGCTCTCTCCCCCTCTCTTTCGCCTCTCTCTCTTTCTCTCTCTCGCTCACTCATTGTCTCTCTCCCCTCTCTCTCTCTCTCTCTCTCTTTCTCCCCTCTCTCTCTCGCTCATTCCAGTCTCTCTCTCCCCCTCTCTTTCCGCTCTCTCCCCCTCTCTTTCCCCTCTCTCTCTCTCTCTCTCGCTCATTTTCTCTCTCTGTCCTGGTGCAACACTATGTCCACTGACTCTTTGCCAGCACCGCGGGTAACCTGAACCAACCGTGATCTCTCTCTCTCTCTCTTTCTCTCTCTCCTCTCTCTCTCTCTCTCTCTCTCTCTCTCTCTCTCTTTCTCTCTCCTCTCTCTCTCTCTCTCTCTCTCTCTCTCTCTCTCCTCTCTCTCTCTCTCTCTCTCCCTCTCTCTCAGTAAGCTGTGTTGGGTGTGAGAGTGATGTAGGAGTGGATTCCAGTGTAGTGGCACTAGCTACTAGGTCCAGCTGGGGCTGCCTGGCTGGTACAGACACAATATGGCCACAGCGGCTGCTTCTTCACAACCAACACACACTTATGACACTCGCTTTACTCCAGGCATGTAGAGATCATCCAAACATATTTAAGCCTACATATGTGGGAAAACAACATGTAAATGCAGTCATATATGTGCATATTAAATTAACTACACGTGAGATAATGTCACATTCAGTTCTTAAACCCACACATGCCATTGCATGTTGGTATTTTCATGTTTGGCTGGGGATTGTTATTTAATTGTGTTGCTATTTCCTATTTCTTACTTTTTAACTCTGCATTGTTGGGAAAGGGCTTGTAAGTAAACATTTCACTGTAAGGTTTACACCAGTTGTATTCGGCGCATGTGACAAATAAAATTTGATTTGATTCATGGCTCCAGGCAAAGAAATGTGTGTGTGTGTGTGACAGTAAGGGGGAAATCTGACGTGTGTGTGTGTGTGTATGTGTGAGTGAGTGTGTGAGCTCGAGCTGTGAAATCTGCAGCAGCAGCTCACAGTCATCAAGGCGGACTTTACCATTTCCCACTAATGTAGGGGGGAAGTAAGGGATTGGATGGAGATTTCCTCTATCTCCTCTGTGTCCCCCTCTTGATTCGGCTCACATGGTTCCTTCCTCCTTCCACCCAGTTATGCTCTCAACCACCGTAGCCCCCTTCCCCAACCCTTTCTCTCCATCCCCTTCCTCTCTCTCTCTATCTGCAATATCAATGAGTGAAGTCTTGTTGTTGGGATGACTGACTGACAGATCCCAAACCTGAAGCTTCCCACAGCAGCTGACAGCTCCGCAATTACAGTGGGAGGGGAGAATCTCTCTCTCGCTCTCTCTCTCTCTGCCCACACATCCACACTCCAAACGTCAGATGCGGTGTTCAAGGGAGTGGGGCGCTGCATGCAGGGCTAGACCAATTCATATGTGGTGGTGACGGCTGGAGGCATAGAGGACTAGTGGCTACACCTCTCTCTCTCTCTCTGTTTCTCTCTTATTTCCGTCCTCCTCCTCTGCTTTCCTGCAGAGTCGTGGTGGCGGACGACTCAGCTTGAGCGTCTGCCTGCCCTCTGGCGGAAAGTCGCCCGCTTGGAATCTACTGAATCAAATTATTTTCAGCCCTTCGCCGGCGTTCATATCTTTGGGACTCTGGGGGGGAATTTTTAAAAGGTGATTTGGTGTCGGTTTTTCTGGAAGTAGGAGGTAGCGGGCTGACATGGCACATGCTGCAGCCCACATTAAGAAGGCCAGGGTGGAGCTGGTGGAGCAGCAGGGTCCTGACCTGAAGGCTCTGGAGAAAGCCCGCCAGAGGAGGATTCGCTCCCGGGAACGGGCAGAGCGCAAACGCAAGGTACGAAGGATAGACAGTACGATACCCATCATGCTTCGCCTTCATCTGCCCATCCTCATATCAACACCTCCTGATCATTACCTGTCGCGTCTTCGCGTACCTGCTCATCCTGCCATCATCATCAACGTCATCCAGGTATGAGGACGAATACCTATCTTCCACTATTCCACCCAACTTCCATATCCGAAACCAAGCTATGACCAAGTCCACCCAGGTGTGAGGAGCCATCCTTCGGTGATCTCTCTACTATGTGTCTTTTTAGATCCACCACCGTCTAGACCATCACCTCCACTGCTTACCTGGTCATCTCACCCACCGTGACCACGATCAAGGAATGAGGAATACCCATTCTTCGGCTGCCATCTCTCTCGTTCTCTCTCTGCCACGACCCTGGCTACTAGCCTGGTCTCTTGTCCAACCAATAGCATCACGAACCATCAACATTTGCCACTTGAATCCACCCTAACCATCACTGCCTTACCATCCCCACTCCAATAACACATTTGAGTCTTCTGACGTCACCAGTTTTTGTCACCATTCATCATTCTCTGTCATCATCATGTCACCTTCTCATCATCCATCAATCACTCCCCTGTCACAATGTCCCCCATGCTCCAACCTGACTCCAGGGGTGTCACCTTCCCCACATCCATGCCCGGAAAGGTGTCCATCTCTGCCCATGGACAGGCATCCTCCCTGGGCATCCTCCTTTGGCACCAGTCCCTATCTCAGTGTGCCTGTGCTGTAGTCTCCTGGTGCAGTGTCAGTGAGTGCGCAG